>NC_062208.1:3113690-3146190 GCF_912470025.1 Vespa velutina
CATATTGAACTATACCTAATATTACCAAAGATTAAAATTTTAGATGATTAGTTTTAGCGAGGCTTGCCTCCGAATTAATAACAATCGAAACGGTCTTCGACTAAAATTCATTTTTCTCATTTATTATTTTATCGCTATATATCCTTCATCGTTTATTTTTCTAATTTTTCTGATGTTTCTTCTCTTTTCTTTTTCTTTTTTTTTTTTTTCTTCCTTTCTTTTTTTTCTTTTCTCGAACGAATCAGTCGAACGAACCGAACCGAATATAAAATAATTATTGGCCTCTTTTTAAATATATAACTATAAACAAAAAAAAATGCCGAGTAACATTCTATTCTTATCTCGAGTTATCAATAGGAAGAAACGGGAAAAGGAGTGTACTAACGTTATGTACATATATGTTCGCAAATAGATAAGATTGTCGGCTTCATAGAAAAGAGAGAACCGATTAAATATATATATATATAGATATATATATATATATTTATATATATATATATATTTATATAAATCAATATTATTGCGGATTAAACAGGGAAATATAATTTTTCGTGTTATTTATCCTGTGGAAATATTTTTTGGATTTGAATTCGTCAAAAGGAAAACAAAAAAAAAAAGAAAATGCAAAAAGAGCAGAAATAAAATTACGTAAAATGATATGTTCGTTTACGGGCAAGTTGATAAATAATTATTTCGATGGAAGGGGAAACTAGAAAAAGAAGAAAAAAGAAAACCAAAAAAGAAAGATAAAAAAGATAAGATCTTATCGTTATCACGAATTCTATAATATCGACTTTTTCGAGAAATAGAGAGCGAGTTATCAAACGCATTCTAAGTCTGACAAACATTTTATAAATATCGACAAGACAGAAAGAGAAACAGAGAGAGAGAGAGTGAGAGAAAGAGAGAGAACAGTTAAAACCGTCGATGTATTTTTTAATGCCCGAACATTATGTATAATAATAATAATAATAATAATAATAATAATAATAATAATAATAATAATAATAAAAATAATAATATTAATAATAATAATAATAATAATAATAATAATATATCTTAATATAGACATAAATCTCACAGTATTTGTATATATACGAATTTTCTTTGATCGGCCCGAATGCTCATTTTTTAATTTCTTTTTTTCATTCTATTTTCTTTTTATTTTTTTCCCCCTATAATTTGTTTGTTTATTTTCTTTCTTAATTATTATTTTAAAGATAGAAAAGAGAGAGAGAGAGAGGGGGAGAGAGAGAGAGAGAGAGAGAGAGAGCGAGAAAGAATACCTCGAGTTTCTTCGCTATACGATAAAAAATTAGTCATTCGACATAGATCGATTATTAGGACGTATTGTATACAATAATTCAAAGTGTTTGAATAAAAGCTTATTTATTGGAGACAAAAGATACATATCTTTTGTGCTTTTTTTTTCTTCCTTTATCCTTTTAAATTAATTTTTTACGTCCCCCCACGCTCCCTTCGTCCTTCTCTATAATTAGCCAAACATAAATTCGTCCTTAATATAGTGCTTAAAGATCATTAATTATTCCATATCGATGTAATACTGGTGTTCTGATTATATAAATAATAATACTGATTATATAAATAATAATACTTGATGATGATATCAAAGTATGATTAACCCAAACGCAAATATCGTGTACGCGCATGTATATATATATATATATATATATGTATGTATATATATGTATATACACATGTATGATTGTAAATAATTTTTTTTTCTCTTTTATTTCTTTTACGATCGATAATTATTCGTAAATTGATATGTCGGTATTGACGTGATACTTGAGTCCAACTGGTTACGTAAATATTCAATGATAGTATTAAAATATGAATAATCAAACATAGTAGCAATTAACATTGTAAATATGTAAAAAGGTGCAAGGTCAAGTTTTTTTTTGCTAAAAAGGAAATCATGTTAACAATATTCCGTTTAATGTTCTTTTTCTTATCTTTTATTTTTTCTTTTTCTTTTTCTTTTTTTTTTTTTTTTTTTTTTTAACTTGAAATAAATTTTTTCTCACTGACACGCATTTGACGCGACCATTCATTTTCTTAACTCAAAAAATAAATCCAGTTTGTCAAATATATTTTAAATGGTTTTTGAAATCTCTGTCAAATATTTATTAGAGAAAAGCCGACTATATCAGATTGATTCACTCTAGAATGACATTATATACATAATCTTTCAGAGATCTATTTGCATACACGTCTATTATCGGTAACATTTATCTTTATACTATCGTTTTAATGATCGTTCAATTAACTCGCAATATCTCAACTACCGTAAACAATGTTTATTAAATAATTTGAATGTTTAAGAATTCAAAAGTTTGAAGAAGAAAAAATACATGAATGGTGTTCTTTTTTTTTCGGAAAAAAAGGAAAGAGCAAAGAAAATAAAAGAGATAAAATAAAAAAAAAGAAAAAAAAAGGAGAAACGTAGAGTACTTGAAATGATGTACTTCATGAGCTATTATATTACGTACTCGTGTTAAATATGCAATGGTATTTCAATAAACATATGTGCAAAATTATTCGTTTGTAAAACTGTTCTGTTACAAGGACGATAAATAATACGTTACGCTTGTTGTGTTACGTTTATTACAGAGTACAAAAATGAAAAAGAAAAATGGAGATACACACACAGAGAGAGAGAGAGAGAGAGAGAGAGAGAGAGAGAGAGAAAGAGAGACAGAGAGAAAGAGAGAGAGACAGAGAGAGACAGAGAGAGAGGGAAAGAGAGAGAGAGAGAGAGAGAGAGAGAGAGAGAGAGAAAGAATTATGTTCATTAATATCGAAAATCACGAAGTCAAAGAGAACGGTTACATATCGATGATAATATTAAATTTAGCGATGAAGTACGATTATAATCGGAACGTTCACGTAATGCCGCCTGTGAAATCTTATCTATGAGGCTTTTAACAAGGTAGGCGTAGAACGTGGTGTAGTATGTGCGTGACTGGCGTGTTAACATTGTCTAATCTCTGTGGTTAAGCAATACATATTTTCATTGATTTTGAATTTATAAAAAAAAAAAAAAAAAAAAAGAAGAAGTCTTTTTTTAATAAAGAATTAAAATATCAAAACTCGTTATGAACGAAACGAAAAGTACTGTCGATGTTATATTAAACGAACATAATTCCGTTAAGTTGCGTAATATTGAAAGATTTCGATCTGACAATGATATTATTGTTGATGATGATGATGATGATGATGATGATGATGATGATGATGATGCTATTGCCAAAGAATCGCAAGACGGAAGAAGACGTTTTATATCTGACGATGAAACAGAGAAGAAGAAATTTATAGTTAAATACAAAGGACGTATTTACGATATTCGTGGATTTTTAAATTATCATCCGGGTGGTAAAAAGACACTTAGTTCATACAAGGAAAAACATTTGGATCGTGTTTTAAAAGAATATCCACATTCGGACGCGGCTTTCCATTTGTTTAATGAATATGCATTGGATAATAAAAACAAATATGACGAGCTTGAGGTAAGTTTCGTTAAAAAGTTCTTCAAACAATTTCTATCATTATTGCGACATTATTTTTTTTCTTTTTTTCTTTTCTTTCTTTTTATTAATATTTATGCCTACATATATCTGATAAATAAATTCCAAGAATTTTGGCGAAATGATTCAATGATATTTTTATAATTAAACGACAAGAGTATGAATAATAATTGATTAATAATATACCGTATCACAATGTAACGTCATTCGTCCTTTTTTCTTTGGGAGGGACGCGGGGTGAAGGAAGGTGAATTTCATTAATTCAATTGATAAAATTGATTCGATTAAAGTCTATGATTTTTTGTTAATTTCGAACGTGAAGAAAAAAAAAATGAAAAAAAAAGAAAACAAAAGAAAAAAGAAAAAAAGAAGAATGTATGATTATAAAACATGAAATACAATAGTAATTACGCAACAATCTAATATAAAAAAATAGTAATTTTCTGTTCTATACACTCCGTGCAATTTTTGCTTTTAATTCCGAGAATAATTTAATAGACCAATTTATCCCATCAATCTTCTCTCTTTGTTTCTTTTTCTCTTTTATTTTTTCTGCAACATACGCGTGAGTTTCGTCCGTTCAAATTTTGTTCTTCAGATGAGTTAAATCGGACAAAAATAAAAAGAAAAGAAATATTTCGTTTATTGATTATCATTATAATGGATAGTGTGCAATCAATACTTTATAAAGATTCTATCAATTATCAATTCTGAGAAAAAAATGATCGAAATAGATATATACATACGTATATGTTTGTGTGTTTGTGTATGCTTACGTGACAGCGTTCAATTTCGTAAAAAAAAAAAAAGAAACAAAAAAAATTTCATTTTGTTTATAGAGTATCATTAAGATAATGTATAATCAGTAACGTTATGAAAATCTTATCAATTATCAATTTTGAGAAAAAACAATCAAAAATACGTGTGTATTTATATATGTTTATATACGTATAAAAAAGAAAAAAAATTTAATCGAAGAATTATCTTAGAGTTTGATAGATTGGAACACACCTTTATTAAGTCAAGTGGGCAAGTTAAGTGATCGATATTGGCAGTGGGTGAATCTACCGGTAAACCGACCGATACGATTATTTCAATCAAATATATTGGAATTTTTAACAATCACACCATGGTACATGATACCGATCGTATGGATTCCTATTTGTGCATATTTTCTCTATACGGGATTTAGTCTAAGCATTACTCGTCAATTTCCAAGTAAGTACTCATGATTTCTCTATGTTTCAAATCAAAAAAAATTTTGATTTTATTCAAAGAAGAAAGATTCGAGAAGAAAAAAGAAGTTTGGATCATTCATGCGACCTTCTTATTAAAAAAAAAAAAAAAAAAAAAAAAAAAAAAAGATAAAACATGATAAAAACATGTTTAAAAGACACGATAAAAAAAATTACATATGCAGCCTTCGTTTTTAGTTTTTTCTTTATTAGAAGGCCTCCTTGCCTTCGCGGGAGGGGTATTATTGTGGACATTTGAGGAATATCTGTTACACCGTAAATTGTTTCACTTCAGGCCGCCAGGGAATTCAAAAATACTTATCACGTTACATTTCCTTCTTCATGGTTTGCATCATAAGGTAAATAAAAATTTTTAATTAAAACTATAGTCGTACGTTTCATATCGTTACGATTACACGATTAAGATTTAATCAAACCAGTTGAAAGACTGTAAATAACGCAGACACGTTTCTTGAAAGATAATTTAGTATGCAAACGTGCGTTCAATGAACTCACTGAATTATGTCAAACATAAAATGAATCATACGAAGCGTCAGTTTGTTGCCTTTCTTAGAACAGGAAGTTACAAACTTAATTTGGTATTCTATCGATACACACACACACACACACACACACACATATATATATATATATATATATGTATATATAAATATATAAATGTATATGTAATATATATATAAATATATATATTTTTTAAATATAAATTTATAGATTCCCTTTTATTTTTATTGATACTAGGCACCTTTTGATGGTCAAAGATTAGTATTTCCACCTATAGCTGGTATTATCATAGCAATAGGCATATGTAAATTGTACATATCGATATTTCCTGATTTTATAGCCAACTTTATTAGTGCTGGATCTGTTGCAGGTGAAGTATAATAATTTCTCTATACGTATAATTAAACGCACTATATGATATAAATTAAATAAATTTAAATAAATAATCTAAACCTAAATGTTCCTTCATTTTTCACAGGATACTTGTGTTACGATTTAATGCATTATTATTTGCATTATGGTAAACCTAATGCCAAAACATATCTTTACGATTTAAAGAGATATCACAATTATCATCATTTCTCGCATCATGATGAAGGTAATGTTTTTCTTTTTTTGCATTTCATTTTCTTATTCACACAGCATGAGTCTTATGTTTTATTCTTAAACATAAACATTTAATGTTTTATTCTTTGTAGGTTTCGGTATTAGTAGTAAAATTTGGGATTATGTTTTTAACACAGATATACGTTTACAGGAGTTGGCAAAACCAATAGAATGGTAATTTCCTGCTTATGAGTGATAAATGTAATAGAAAAGTTTATACTTAGCATGTAACATGCTTTCAGCTTGGCTATTGTTGTTTCTGATAGAAAGTATTACTTAAGTACTTCAAGCCATATTGCTTAATAGATAAAGATGTTTAAAAACGATTATACGATCCTCTGAGCGAAATACCATGTCATTAATCAATATTATACATGATGCATTTTATAACATAACTTTGGAAAATCTTATTAAAATGCATGTTGTATAAAGATAAATTAATTAAGTACTTTGATATTCTTAATCTAAATCAAGAGTACTCAATTATACCCTTGAACAAATTTTTTAATTAACTTAAATATCATTATAGTTTTTTTTTGTTTTGTTATACCTCATATGTGTATGTATATATATATATATATATATATATATATATATATATCATTTTCAATACGATGATATATTTCCACAGCCAAGTGAATTACTTTCAAATATCAGTTATAATTAATTAAATGATATAATTTTCTTATGGAGTCTCAGTTTTAATTATTTTCCTACCCATACTCAGTTGAGGAAATGTACTTTTGTTTGGTGGTGGATTTAACCTAGACGACAAATAGACAAAAGGTTCTAACAATGTTTGTCTATCCATTACATTGATCTCATAATGCTTTACCTTTTCCCTGGTACACCAATTGCTTGCTTTATTAGATGTATTCTCTAAGCTATTAGATTTATTTTCATTATTAGTTTTATTACCTAAAACTATTACTGTTATTTCTTTCTTATCCTTGTTCTTATCGATGTCCTTCTTCAATGGAAATAAAACATCCAAAGATTCTGGTTTCATAGTGTCGTATACTAAGATATAACCATCTGCAAAACCAAGATAGTGCCTGGGAAGTTGTTGATTGTTCGCGTTGCTTTGTAATGATTCTAAACCAGCGGTGTCGTAAAATCTAACTCTCTCTTTTGTACCACGGTCCGTTTCTATATTAGCAACATAGATGTCTTCTATAGTAGGATGAATTTCCTATCAAATCATAGAAACAATTTTCAATAACTTTTCGTCGAACAAAGTATTAACAAGTGAAAAGTTATAATTATAACCTAAATTTCTTACCGTTTTTGGGGTGACATTTCCATATATGAGTTGTTCCAGCAATGCCGTTTTTCCTACTCCTTTCATTCCACAGACGACTACTCTTGTTGGCTTTCCCATATTTAGAATCTGGTGGTAATCCTACCACGATTTCATTACCTTTTCCTATTACGTCACATCTTGGTATTTGCACTTGAAATAATGCATCGCTTTTAACGTGCAAGTTGATGCAATATTTCCATAATTTTTATCTTTATTTATTAAACGATCAATCAATTTCATAACCTTATTCTTATCATTGTGCATAGAATTTGTGATTGTTAATAATACGATGTAATTTTATTTAAAATGTACAATTTCGATACGAATAAAAGAAATTACAATATAATCGACTTTTTATCATTTATTTCCTTATTTATTTCGTACTTTTTGAACACTTTACAAAGTAATTAGGTTTCTAGTTCTTACCACATATTTCCTCTTCTCTAATTGCATTGACCAATCAGAATCAAGATGAATCGACATTTATTTATTTCTCAAGTTAGTAGTCGATCGAAGCGCCATGTGAAAATACCTTAAGCTTACACGTACGTGAAACACCAATCAATTTTGACGTGTGAGAGGACGTAAGTGGCGCCTCCAAGCGGAGTTGTAGGTAAATATATTTGAAAAATTTCTCATTTCAAGTTGCGCGAAATCGAATGGCTGCCATAATCTTGAGAGTAGACGTTTTTAAAATATTTCTTCAGAAAATCTGCAAAATGGTAAGAAATAATTGAACAATAACCATCTCTTTATCACTGACGACGATCGGAAAAAGAATTATCCCTTGATATTTTCTTTTTAGCTTTTAATTCCATCTAATTGTGCTGGCGTCTTCGACTTCGGGTAAGTAGCCATTTTTCTATGACATTATTGCGATTTAATTGTTAACAAATCGATTGATATCTCTTATATTCTTAATTTTTCGTCCTGATAAATATAGAAATATCAAAATATAAACGATCGATGATCTTACTAATTGTATTACTAATTCTACCTAATCATGTGCATTTGATATATAATACATGTGTGTACACGTATGAATCAATATGTGTATATAGAAATGTAAGTAATTTTCGTATTACAATTTTAATAATATATAATTAAGTTGTTATGAAAAATCTCTTATTTTAATAATAGGAAGATACAGATAATTTAGAGGAATCTTTCTAGATAAAGGGTGAGATATTTTAATCAAACTTTCTCGTATACATATCTTTACATAGTGTATCGCACATTAATACACTTTCTAATAATCATTTCTTTTTCGTTTAAACAATAAACGATCTTTTATGATCCTAACGACGACACCGAGTGCTAGGATACATATAAATTATTGTGCAACTATGTATGTGCGCTAATTTAATCAAAATGTACAGAGACACGATCGATCTCGAAGAGTATTGTTGTTGTCCTTGTTGTTGTTTTCTTTTTTTTTTGTTGCTTTTGTTTTGTTTTTTTTTTTTTTTGTTTTTTTTTTCTTTATTTCAAATCACAAAGTATAGGCTCAAAGTTTATTTTAATTATCCCCTTAGATAATTCAAAATTACGTTTGTCAATTCTTACATGTATTAAGAGTTATTTAATTTGAAAAGTTTTTACGTGGCAGCACCATTTCTTTCGACTTTTTAAGTTCGACGCGAATGTTATAGTTATATTTATAAATTTTCTCTCAACGATGTATTTTGTTGAGATGTAGACGGGATTTATAAAAAAAAAAAAAAAAAAGAAAAACAAATGGAAAAAATATGAAAACGAAACGAAACAAGTGTGGAAAACGAATTAATCATTTTAATATGAAATTTTTCACTCGTAAAATTTTAATATCATGATTTCAATGTAAAAGTATTGCGAACGGAGGCATTTTATTTTTCAAATTGTTATCTCTCTCTCTCTCTCTCTCTCTCTCTCGCTTACTCACTCGCTCGCTCGCACTCTCACGCAATGACATGGTAACAAGGTAGCTCGTTCCAATGTAATTTCACTAAAATCTCACAAAAAGAGATCTTTTATTTTTAATAATTCGCTAGGTGGTTTTGAAATTGATTACGCGGCCATTGAGGCGCGTTCGTAGAAATTCATTTAACGATTCATTCGTGATGACGAGAGAGAAGAGTATTTTTTTTTGTTTGTTGATTCGTTTGTCCATTTCTTTTTCTTTTTCTTTTTTTTTTCTCTTTTTATTACTTTCTTCTTCTCGCTTTTTTTTTTTTTTTCTTTTCACTGAAACTACAGAAAAGCATAGTATGTGAAAAGCTCGGAGAGATGAAAATCGAAAATCGTTTGAAATACCCGACTGTTCTCTATTGGTCTATTGAATCGATATGAAACTCATCTATGCATTCTCGGATTTTTATAAACCACGTTCCCGCCTTGCGCCCCCCTTCTCCACGGTTTGTGTGGAGATTTACAATAAAATTCTTTTTGCACGGCAATCACGATAAAAATCGAATCTTTATGAACCCTCGAGCGATTTGATTCCCCTCCTCTCTCTCTCTCTCTCTCTCACGCACTTTTTTTTTCTAATTTCAATCGCAATGAAAATGACGAGGTCGAAAAGCAATCAAAAGGGTATATCTCAACGGGAAAACTCACTTTGTCATTTATTATTAATATTATTTTCTTCTTTTTTTTTTTTTTTTTCGTTTTTCATTTTTCTCTTCCCTCCTTTTCTTTTTCTCCTTTCTATTGGAACATAAAATTTGTACAAAATAATAAATTCAATGTGTATAATGTCGTAGACTATAATAGATAATGAATGCATTTCAAATATTCATTGAATCGCGCGAATACGATAAGAGCCCTTAACGCGAGAATCACGCGAAAAAACAAACGTGTATAAAACGCACATGTTAATTGCAGTGATGATGACGACGATGACGATGATGACGATGATGATGATGATGATGATGATGATAACGATGATTAATAATAATAATAATAATAATAATAATAATAAAAAGTAATAATAATAATAATAAAAAGTAATAATAAAAAAGTATACGCATAAAGATAAGTATACCCTCTACTCTTTCTAACTTTTATTTTCATTTTTATTTAAACAAAAGTAACTCATTTCAAAGCGTTCCTCGATTAAAATGCGAAGAATACATTTGCACGTTTTTATTCACATCGGTCGTGTATATATATATTTTTTTTTTAAATAAAAAAAAATGTGAGAAAAAATTAATGAAAACAAAAATAGAAGCAAAAGATCGGATAACGAGATCTTTTTTCTTTTTTCCTTTTATTCGTTATTATTTATAATCAAAAGATAATGCACGTTATCGTCATATATTTATAATTCGGCGAACGAATTTGGCCGAGATTAATCTCTCTCTCTCTCTCTCTCTCACTCTCTCTCTTTTTCTCTTTCATTCACTCTATCCCTCTCTTTCACTTTCATTCTTTCATTCTTTCATAAAACACTATCTCGATTATAGTTAGCGCACGAGAATACAATTTTTAATGTCCCATTTTTCATAACATTTTTCTTCGCTTCTGCGACTTTTTCTTATTTTATCCTATCTTTATCATCTTCTTTTCGTTTTATTTCTTTTTTTTTTTTTTTTTTTTTTTTTTTCTTAAATTTGACATTACACTTCTTCTTTTTCTTCTTCTTCTTCCTCCTCCTCCTCTTCCTCTTATTTTCTTCTTCTTCTTCTTCTTCTTCTTCTTCCTCTCGTTCACATTTTAACACAAACAAAATATTACATTTGTTCCCTTTTTGTACAAGACGACGCTCGTTACCTTTTGATAACACGACGTATACGTAAGTACTGCAAACGATTCTCTCTCTCTCTCTCACGCGCGCGGTGAGTAGTCTTTTCAAAATTGTATTTTTATCTTTATTTTTCTTCCCTTTTTACAAAAATGTATATAACTCCCTTTCTTTCATTCTTTTTCTGTACCATATACGATCCTTTCTCTTTTTCTCTCTCTCTCTCTCTTTTTCTCTTCAGAATTTCGAATTGTATTCGATGGAAAGGAATAAGGACAAGGAAACGAGACAATCAAACGTTCTATGCTTTGAAATTTGAAAATTTCTTTGTGAAAGGATTTAGATCGTAAAAATAACGTCAGGTGAAATAGAAAAATTTTTCTTTCTTTCTTTCTTTCTTTCTTTCTTTCTTTCTTTCTTTCTTACTTCTTTTCCACTGGTATAAAATATTGACGAAAAGGTACAAAATTTCTTGTCGTTATTAATTTTTTGATAAAGATCGAAATTATTTAAAATAATTATTCACAGCTTGACGTTTTTCTTTGTTAAGACATGGAGAAAGAGAAGTAGAAAAAAGATCAAATAAACAATTAAATTATTATTAAAAAAGAAATAATAATAATAATAAAAATAATAATAATAATAATAATAATAATAATAATAATAATAATAAAAAGAAGACTCGTCGGACTGGTTGGGTTGGAGTGTTTTCTTTTCTTTTTTTTGGGGGGGGGGCGTAGGGGGATACTGTGTAAAAATCAGTCGAAGGAAAAATCGTCCTTCTAGAATTGCATTACGAACAAATAATGAGATCACAAGGATAATCGAGCGAACGCGCGGTAAAGCTTTATCTCGAACGCCTTTCCCCCCCCCCTCTCTCTCTCTCTCTCTCTCTCTTTTTATGTATATTATATGTATATATGTGTATGTATGTCAATAATTATAAAAGTAATCGAAATGAAAGATGTATAAAAATTACATTTGCTGCATAATTATCTCGGATAAATTTTAAGAAACAATTCTTTTTATGATTTAAGATACTTCGATAATTAACAATTCGTATGTATATGCATACGTCTTATATATAATATATATACATATACATACAAATAATCATAAGTGTCTTAAATAAAAAAAAAATATATATATATATACATATGTATAAAAACTTTTTTAATAATTTAGTCCGTACTTAAATAATAATCAATTCGTATGTGGATATATATATATATATATATATATATATATATATATATATATATATATATATATATGCGTATTCTTTCTCTCTTGGATAAAAGCGAACTAAAGTCGTGTGTTTATTGTATATCTGTATACTTATGTATGTATATTTTATGTACTGGGCCATGCGTCGTTCGCTCTTCTCCGATAGAAAAATATAAACTTCAACAAAAGACGCCTCTTGTGAAAATTGACGACTACGAAAGGAAACAAAGAGACGACTAGTGTGCAAATACGGACGCGCGCACACACAACACACACACACACACAGCACACACACATCAGACACACAGAGCCACATACATACACATCCTACGAAAAGATATTACATACCTATCTTGATCTTCTTTATATCTTCATCATCTTCATCATCTTCTAATTCCATTCTTCTTTCCTTTTCATTGTTAATCTTTTTTTTTCTTTTTAATATCCCGTTCCTTTATTATAATACACTCTTAAAGCGCGTTCTCTATCTTTAATTAATTAGTATTTATATTTATATATTTATATATATATATATTTATTTATTTATTTATTTATTTATAGTCGTATTTATATTTATATATTTATATCATCGCCGTCGTTCGGATTCACTCGGATTGAAATCGATAAGCATCGAATAGTTTCGTACGATTTCTTTCTCTCTCTCTCTCTCTCTCTCTCTCTCTTTCTCTCGAATAAGTCTTATATACTTTTCCTCTTTATATATATATATATATATATATATATATATATATAAGTATATGTGTGTGCGTGTGTGTATATATACGTATGATCCTTCTCTACTGTAAATTTTCATCTTAACGAAAGAGTCAATAACAAAAAAAGAAAAGAAAAAAAAAAAAAAAAAGAAAAAGATAAACAACTAAGAAAGAATACAAAACTGACCAAGGAAATATACAGGATCTTTCGTATATGTATTTGAGTGTCTATGTTTTATGATGATCATTAGATCAAGGTTTTCGAGAAATACGCATTAGACGAGAGAACACATCAAGTTTTTTCTTTTTTTTTTTTTTTAACCTTTTTTTTTTATCTTTATACTTGCGTGTTATATTTTAAGTACCTTATATGCTTAAAATCTAATATTTACATGCTCCTACCATCAACGTATGTATACGTATGTATGTTTGTATGTTTTTATGTACTTCTAGGTACGTAAATTACCATACGAGGGATCCTACGTGATCGCGAGAAAACGTGCGTTACTCATCGTATTGAACCGAATATATAAGGTGTTGGGTTAGTTCGGATTTAAAAAGTATATAAATCTTTGAGATAAAACGGAGAGATCTCTCTATCACTCTTTCTCCCTCTCTAAATATATATATATATATATATATATAGATATCCTTCACTCTCTTTTTCTTTCTCATTCATTTTAAAATTGACGTAAATGACGATGATCTCTTCTTTTATAGATATATACGATAGACATTTAGTTGTCATACATTTATTTCTATCGAATGGACGATCTATTCTCTTTTTTTTTTTTTTTTTTTTAAATAAAAATTTCCTGAACCAAATATAACGTGCGTATATAAACATATATTTTTAAATTTTAAACAAGTATTTTTGTCTTAAAGAAAAACAAACAAAAAAAAACCAAAACGAACATATCAAATTTCCAATTTCAATTAATAAACAATGATTTGTTACTTAGAAATCGACGAGATTTCTCTGAAATTACTTTCTCTTTTTATTTATTTTATATTCGATCGAATACGATACGCTAACGTTTCCCTTCTTCGATCGATTTCAATCCGAGAGCTACACGCGTTTTATTTTGTAGTTGTTGTTGTTGTTGTTGTCGTTATTGTTGTTACTGTAGTTGTTGTTATTGTTGTTGTAGTTATTGTTGTTTTAGTTTACGGGCCGGCATTAATTAATTTCTCCCGTTCGCTTCTAACACTTTATCCCCGTTCGCTTATCAACGATATATATATATATATATATATATATGTATATGTATATGTATATATATATATATATATGTATAGTGTTACTATCGCCTAAGGGTACTAATCACGTCACATCGATAAATATAACTCTTCGAACGTACAGACAGAGGATCACAATCGTTCGTCGCTCGAGTAAAAAGCGGCGTCGTCTCCACGATATAAAAGTATAAAATACGTGCCAAATTCGCGAATTGGCTTGCTACTCGTCGGTAGTCGACGTCGATTAATATATATATGTATATATATATTTATTTATTTTTTTTTTTATTCGTTTCTTTTTTTTCTATCTTTCTTTCCGTTTTTTTCTTTCGTTTTTTTTTTTTTTTTATCTCGAGCCACAGAAAGAGAGATTGTTGCTCCGTTCTCTGCTGTATTTAAACGAATAAAACACGTTTAACGAAGAGTCGAATACTGTAGAGAGAGAGGAAAAAGAATAATAATAGTAAAAAAAAATTATAAAAAAAAAAAAAAAGTAAAAACGTAATAATGAAATAATAATAATAATAAAAAAACGAAAAATGTAAAAATGTTTTCCAGAGTCCATCCAAGACGAGAAAGACACGACGAAGTTCAATTGATACGCATGATTATTTTACATTTTAAGTATGACTCGTCGTATCTGTTTGATATCAACCTTAATCGCGAATCGAAGAGAGAAAAAAAGAAAATGTCTGGACTGAGGAGAACGTTCCTAACAATTATTATTTTTAAATATCGAAATGAATTCCTACGAAGATGGCACGTAAAACGTCGAAGGTTTTTTCTTTTCGTTTTCCTTTTTCCTTTTTCCGTTTCGTTTTGTTCGTTTTCTTTTCTTCAAAAGAAAAAAAAAAAAAAAAAAAAAAAAAAAAAAAAAAAAGAAGAAGAAAAAGAAAAAAGTAAAAGTAAAAGAAAGGAAAGAAAAAAAAATAAAATAAAAAAGAGAAAGAAAAAGAAAACAGGCCGATAGACTTGTAAGGTCATTCGATGACCTCTCGTTCAATGACCTCGACTACCGACGATCTAGAGAACGCAAGAAACGCAAGAGATCCTTCCGTTCGAGCTGCTTCGTGTTTTTCACTTGTATCGAGTGTTTTCTTTTTTATTTAATTATTTAATTAATTATTTATTTAATTATTTATTTATTCATTTAATTAATTAATTTTATTTATTTATTTATTTATTTATTTATTTATTTAGTCCGAGATTCGTCGATCATACTTTTCGTTCTGTTTCGTTTCATTTTTCGTGTGTTATGTTGTGTTCGTTCGTTTGTCTGTTTGTTTATTTTGTTTGCATTAAGTATGGCCTCTTTGTGGCATCATCGTCAGCCTTCGCACACACGCTACTTAAATATAATACACTAGAAACGTTCCCCCGTCCTTAAGGAACCAGTCAAGGTCTCTCGGACGGATTATCGTTCAAGGGGGACGACGAGGAGTATTGGCCTCACAACTGTTCCGACAGTATTATCACCGTTAGCGTTTGAACGTTGTCATTGTGATAGAGTTTATTGTTGGAGGCATTGTTGAACGAAACTCTACCTTCTTCGAGATTTTCACTAGTTGTATTTTCGCAACCTTCGGCCTCGGCCCTTTCCCCTCTTGGTACGTCGTTATCATCTTTATCATAATTTTCAATATTCTCATCTTTCGAGGAGAATTCGGAATTAGTTTCATTCCTCTCGTCCTTGCTCGTATCCAGTTCCTCGGTAGATACGATCTTATCTATCTCGTTTTCATCTTCCTTCCTCGCGCACGAAGAAAAATTCTTTTTATCCGTATAAGAGTATCTCGTTGGTAGGCCAATAGAAGATTCGATAGGAATAAACGTATTATCCGAGGTCGTGGAACGATATCTTAGGGTACGTTCGTTACTCGGTACAGAGTCGCCGTCGGCCCGACGAGTTAAATTAGCCGTTGGTGATATTCTCGAGATCGTACCTGGACTAGGACTTTCCGTAGGACGTAATAGGGACGGCGATGGCGTAGAGAATCTCGTTGAAGAATCATAAGTTGGGGATCGTACGAGTGCAACAACGTCCGGCTTTATCATAGTCACTTCCTGTAGACCGTATGGACTTCTTAATACTTCTTCAGAACTTCTACGATTCTCGGGTAGTTCGGGGAGAGCTTCCAAAAGACCAGAACGATCGACTCGACGAGGTAGAGTACCAGCATGACCGGCTATACTCTCGGCACCGATTGGCCTGCAGTGTCGATAACGTGACGACGACGTGTCCAAACTTGAAATTTCTAATAATCCAGATCTATCGACTCGTCTCATAGTGGTTCCACCATCAAAATCATCGATGGAACTTAATGGACGAGGACTTCTCTGTGTTAGATAATAATCTTGTTCGGATTGGCCACCATAAATAATTGGATTACAACGTGGCGAACGTAGAAAATTATGACTCAAATTGGTCGTAGTCGTTGTCGCCGTTGCCGCGACAGTCGCGGCCGCATTAGTTGTCGTCGTTATATCCAACGTTGTTGTATTAGTAATAGTAGTTGTTGTTGTTGTTGTTGTTGTTGTTGTTGCTGCTGCTGTTGCCGTCGTCATCGTTCCCGTCTCGGACATGGCCGACACCGCTGCTGCTGCTGCAGCTGCAGCCACAGTCACGTGGCCAGACGCGCTGGGTGTCACCGATTGCGATTCCGAGGGATTCTCGATCACTATCTCCATTCGATGGCGGTGGTGTTGATGTTGTCTGTACTGCGCCAACGGTTGCCGATGGGGGGCCTGCTGCTATAGCCAAGTAGTACGCGTGTTTCCGGCTCGCGAGCCGGTAGGCAGGTCTCAGACGATTATTTCTCTGATAATTCTACGGCCACGGCTGTTGGGAGTCGAATAACCGGATTCTAAACTCTCGTCGTAGGACAGGCTCACTTGTTGCGGTGGCTTCGTGTCCTCGTCGTAATTTTCTTGATAGGGTAATCCAGAAACATCGTACGGCGAATCTGAAATATTCGAAATGAAATTAATCATCGATCGATTAAGCTCTGTCGATCCATCTTTTAAAACGACCGACGTTGATTGGTTTTAAATATAGCAACAATCGTCGAAAGAAATTTATATAATAGAATACGAACCAACGTGTTTTTGAGACTTGACAACCGTAGCGAATGGCTCCGGGCAAAATTGTTGCCGACTAAGATTATGGCTCTCCCTGTAATGTGGGTGCGCCGGATAATCGGACTCGGTGGTGGCGTATCCACCCAAATCATATGGTTGGTTGACGCCGTTTGCTGCCGCCGACTTCATCTGCCAGATAGAATCTTGTGAATTCACCGAGCCGCCGTTGTTTGAATTTGAATAGCTATTGTCCATGTAACCCATATTGACACCTACAGTGCGAAATGTCTTATTAGAAATTTCCATTTTGTACTAAACGAATTCGTTAGAAAGAGAAAATTAAGGTAAACATTTTTAAAGCGTGGCACGTATTAGTTAATGCATAGGAACCCTTAAATATAGAGTTAGAAATAATTCAACATTTACCGTTCTCACCGTTGATGTTATGATTGGGCTGATGATAACCGTATCCAGGTTGAGCATAAGCAGGACTCTTTGAATCCTCCATAGCTAGTGCATGATCCAAACTATGTTCGAGAGCTTTATTCTCGGCGTAATAAGGCGGTGGTGCTTGAGTTTGTTGACCATTTCCAGCTACTAAGCTAGGTCGTACTCTGGAGAAAACGTTTGAAAGGAAACATATCGTCAAATGGTTTGTCATCGATAAGTATTTCTTCGATCGAAATCTTTCGACTACTATACAGCTAAAGCTTTATATAATTAACACGCGTAACGTAATAATGTTGATACGCGTAAACTTACGCGTTGGTATCCATTTCATAATCCTTGGCCTTGGCGGCGTGCTTTCGTCTGCATCGGCAGAACAAAAGTAAGAGAGCGGCGAAAAGTAAGAAGACCGCGCCGCTAACTACCAGAGCGATCAACGTCGGCGTGGCAAGAGCACCAGCTTGCGCTATATAAGACGGGCCGACTGTTTAACAGAAAGATTAGGCGAGGCTAAGGATCAAAGCGTACCACAAAACATCTCATATTGTACGAGATCTCAATCGGCAACGAGAAAAGGAAGAGAAAGACGTAAGAAAAAGGAAGAAAGAAAAGAGAGAGAGAGAGAGCGAGAGAGAGAGAGAGAGAGAGAGAGAGAGAGAGAGAGAGAACAAATTTAGACGTACAAACATGTTTTATGGCCGATGAAAATTCTAACAAACAAACTCACTTTCAGCCTCGGCATATTCTCCACACTTTTGACGATCGGCCTTTAGACATAGCCTAATTCTGAGACGTGGCTCTGAATCGGAAGATTCCGGATCGTCTAGGATGCTTTCTCTTTGCGTAGGTGCATTTCCTAATACTTCTAAAGGCCACTCCTCGACGATTCTCCATGAATTATCCGTTCCGTCGAATTTCTCGATCGAAGCCACCAAAGCCAAACAAGTCGCGCCAATATTTATAGCCAGGGTTCCGGTCTCGGGATCATAGCTGACGCGAAGCGGCGTGGGTATTTTCGCTACCGCCGTAGTTGCAACCACTTCGTCCGAATAATCCGAATGATTCTTCGTATTGTAGACCTTAACTTTAAAGGTATAAGTCTGATGTTGTTCAAGATTTGTAACGTTGCAAGGATTCGATCTCCTGCAATCCATTTCGAGCCACTGTCCACTCGGTCCTCTAGGTGGTGTACAATCAGGAGTTATCACCTCGTCACCTCCAGCTACTCTTCGATAAGAAACGAAATATTTCGTTATCGGTAGACCACCGTCGAAACCTAATTCCCAAAGTAACGCGACATGAGTCGGACCAATATCCATAGCCGTTATGTTGATCGGTCTTTCAGGTGCACCTTTAGGTTGTAATCTGATCGTCGAAGTAATGCTACCTTGAGCATTAGCCGCTCGACAAGTATAATCACCGTAATCTGATTGTTTTATATTGGTCATTCTTAAAACTGAGGTATAAACGTCGTAATTGTCGCTGCTCGTAGATATCTCGTAATGACCATCGCTAGACGATCCTTGTAATGTCGCCGCGTTATTACCAAAACTCCATTGAAATTCTGGCTTCGGCCAAGCCTGAACTTTACACGCAACTTCGGCGGTTTCACGTAAATTGTATGCAACCTTTCCGTGCTGATGTAAAATTATTGGCTCGTGTTCGACCTTCAACATCATCGTCGACTCGACCTTTTTAACTTCGTTAACGAAAACGCACGTATACTTTCCTCTGTCACTCGCTATGATCTCATCGGTTTGCGGACGAGCATGACCCAAAAAACTCAATGTTGAGTTCACGGTTATCACGTTACCATGACCTTCCGAAGCGGTCGTTATCACTTTGTATAATCTTTCGTCGGCCGTTAACTCTTGGTCGTCCTTCAACCAACGCACGCTAGGCCTTGGCTTCCCTTGTGCCACGCACGACACTTGAAAGGAAGATTCTCCGACTCTGCGAATAGAAATAGAGAAAGCAAACGTAGATATATACATATATATATACATATGGATATACATGTACATATACATATAGATATGCATATATATATATATATATATATATATATATATATATATATATACACATAGAGAGAGGGAGAGAGAGAAATTTGACTTGGCAGTTCGAAGCGATTCGTTCCGATCGATCGTGCAAACATCATGTGCGGTTTCTACGCTTCGATGTTACTCTCAAAGGGAACTCGAATTGCTTCTTTTCTTTCCTCTCTCTCTCTCCTTCTTTTTTCTTTTTTTCTTTTATTTTTCCTGCGTCGAATAAGTATCGAGAATCGCAAACTATTTATCTCTTTGAAGGGTTGAATTTATTTCCCGTAGAGAATCATTAAATGCGCGCGCGCGCGCGAGAGCGAGAGCGAGAGAGAGAGAGAGAGAATTCGTGAGAAAGGAAAATGCAAGGATGAAGTCGCGAAAAAGAAAAAGAAAGAAGAAAAGAAGGAAATGCCACAATACTTACTTTCTCGTGACGTGAGGTTGTAATTTCGTGAGTATCTTCGGAGGTTGATGAACTGTGAGATTAACGGAGGCAGCTTCGCCATTTCCAATCTCGTTCATGGCGTAACATTTGTATGTACCTTCGCTTCCCAAATGTACAGAATCAATTTCATACTTAGGGCCAGAATTTTCAGTTCTAACAGGAATATTTTCACCGTCACCCTCCTTCCACCATTTGTATTGGGGTTCGGGATAACCGGCGGGACTAGCCATACAGGTTAGAATAACTCTGGAACCTTCGACGGCTACAGGCGAGTCTGGAGTTACTCTGGCCGGTCCAGGCTTGTGCCTAATTCGAACGGTGACGTGTGCTTTGGCCGAATGATTCCTTCGTTCGCCACCGGTCGGATGAATGGTATTAACAGCACGACAAGTGTAATTTCCAGCGTGATCGGCCGTGACTCGAGTTAATCTCAATATCGAACCGGATTGTCTGAACTCCGGGCGACCTTCACGGAGCCATTCGACTATGGACGGGGCTGGATTGGCCGATACGTTACAGTGTACCGTCACGGTGTCCTCAACCTGAGCGATTCTAACGCTCTCACCTTCGATAGACACGGTCGGCGGATAAAGTACATCGAGTAGCAAAGAACTCTCGCCTTTCTTTCCTAGACCGTTGTCGGCTTGGCAAGTGTACTTGCCAGCATCTTGCAACGTTACCTTTTGTATAACATGTTGAAAGGTTGTTGCAATGAAACTACCGTCGCGCCACCAACGTACCATACCAACGACTGGTTTCGAATCCACGTGGCACTCCAATGTTGCGGTACCGTTCACCTCGACTTTCAATGGATTTCCTGGGCCTACCGTAACGCGAGGGAAATAATTAACATCGAGCGTAACTGTGGCGTTCAATGTCTCCCCTTCTCTCATAGCACGATTTCTTACTACGCATCGAAATATAGCACGATCGTCTTCCTTCGTTGGCTCGACCAATAACGTTCTACCGGAATGAAGGAGAGTCGTGTTGTTACCCCGGTACCATCTTACCTCGGGTTCAGGACTACCGCCGTTCGTATTACACTGAAGTTCCAATCTTTGTCCTTCGGTAGCGGGCGCCGAGGTTGGAGATATCGTTGGTGGCCCTGGTGCTCTTAATACCGTCAAAGTGATATACTTCCTATGGATATCCATACCCGTACTACTCACTTTAACTCGACACTCGTATTTCCCATTGTCCCTTTCGTACGAAACATTTCTTATTTGTAGATCGTAACGACCTTCCTCGAGATTCATAAAGACATTATAATTCGGTGATAACGAACGATTCTCGATCGCCGCGTTGTCATGATTGTTGTTCGTATGGGTCAACCAAAAACACGTTACGTTTTCCTTTGGCGGCTCGAATCGACATTGCAATTGTACCGTTGAACCCTCGTGCGTGTCCATCTGCGTTTCCTCGACTCGGCCCTGTGTTAGAGCTGAAACAACAAAGATAATTCCTATTTAATGTCGAACGAGCTTCGTTCCTTTGAAAAGTTTTATATTCGATAATTCGAAGGAGCAATTAAAAAAAAAAAAAAACTATAATAAAGCGCTAGCTAGGAATGTGTCTTGAGATCGAAAGGGGATGATTTTACGGCAGACGGGTTAGCGACACCGAAGTAAATCAGGCCGTGCGTTCTGCATCGAAGGGAGTCATCGGCTCGAAACTGAGTCGTCGTGCGACGCAAGCATACGGATCGATAACACTCTTCTCGTCAAAACTATATCGAATGACTTTATCACGACATTTTTCTCCTTCCTTTTTTTTTGTTTTGTTTTGTTTCATCGATCCTTTTCGATCTCGTTCTTATTTATATTTTTATCTTGTTCGTGTCAAACTTTAATGTCGAATTTGTATTTCTATTATCGACGCCAAATTCCGATTCTTGGAATACAAAAATATATATATATATATATATATATATACAAATAGATCAAAATTATATCAAATAGATCGTCTGGATTTGTATATTGTTCATGTAAAAAATGCTACATTTAGTATGATCGAATTAAAAAAAGAATTAGTTCTATAAAATAATCCAAGATCGAAATAGATTCCTGGACGAAATGTTCGATGGTATATATATCAAATAGTTAATTCATTAAATTCCTTTCGATAAATCTCTTTTACATACCTAATATAAGTATAAACGTACGATCATAGAAAATGATATAGAAAAAGTTGACGATCAAATTGATAATATCGTGATATTAATTTGAAAAAGTAGGACGATAAAAGGGATTGATTCCCTATTGTTATCAAAATGATATCAAAAAGTTCATCCCGGAGAATTATTTTGGATCCTTTTAAATTTATCCCTTTAATAACCAAATACATTTATATAACGTTAATTGTATTACAATCGTAAGTACGTTTGGGATTCACTATCAATGAAATTTTAACGTGCTCTCGTATTAGCATGAAAATCGATTGTAAAGGGATTAAAAACGTTAGGCATATGGATCGATAGCACTACGAGTACCGTTCGATATCTCGGAACCACGAGACTTGTGATGTCCCTGCGAATATGCTTCGTCATTGGGTCGCCTAACGGTAAAATCACCGGTTCGACTCTTTAACGATATCGAGAGAGAGAGAGAGAGAGAGGGAGAGAGAGAGAGAGGGAGAGAGAGAGAGAGAGAGACCTCTTCTCCTCATCTCTCGGCGTTCATTTTACGACCGAGCAACTGCGGTAGTCAACTTCTTTCTTCTTTTCTTCTAGAGTTTTATGTACCTCTTTCTCTGTCTCTCTCTCTCCCCTCTTCTCTTCTTCTTTCATATTTACGATCCATCGGTTTAACGCGATTTACTTCCGCGAACGTCGAAAGGGAAGGAAAGGAAAGAAAGAAAAGAAAAAAAAAGAAAAAGGAAAGAAAATTCTCTGCAAAATTTTCTCATCATTAATAAGAATGGCGCAAGTTATTATCTTTGAATATTTACAATATTAATCATGCACGATGGAATCTATCCGGTGTATTGTCACAGGTGTTTTAAAAACGTGAGATCACCATTGGTAATTTATATCATCGTACGTTCGAAATATTCTTGAATGATTTTACGAATCGACGATTCCATTTTCCAAGTCTTTTTACACGGTAATTCCTTTTTTTTTCTTCTTTTTTCTTTTTCTTTCATTTTCCCTTTCTTTTGCTTTTCCGATCGTAAACAATTCTCTAAGACTGTTGCAATTTCCACGAATGGTATAGGAAAACGTGAGAATTGAGTCTATAAAAAAGTAAAAGAAGAAGAAGAAAAAAGATACCTAATCGATTTGTAAAATCACCTAAGAACTTTTTACCACATCCTGTATAATCAATCGAGTTTCTTCGAGGAAAATTTATCTTCTAAATCGAATTTAGAAGACGTACGATCTTTTTTCTCTCGTTCCTTTTTTTCTCTTCTTTTTTTTTTATTTTCTTTTTTCTTTTTCTTTTTTTTTTTTCCAAAGGAACGATACTTTCCAATTGACAGGAAGAAGTTTGTACATTCGAAGGTGTGAACATACAAACGTACAGATAACACAGATCTACGAGAGCACAAAATTTCGTATTCCTAAGACGTCTATGCTTCTTAGTTCTTGTGCTTCGTTTCGAACCGAACTCCGTATTTACCATGTCTCTCTGTACTACCAGTCGTCTCGCTTATTTTAAAATAATCCACAAACGGACTTTTACTCTTCTTCTTTCTCTTTTTTCCTCCTTCTTTTTCTTTTTCTTCCTACTCGATCTTTTAGAATATTTCTTGTATTATTTTTTTTTTTTTATACACTATACACACACATATTATACATATATATATATATATGCGCGCGCGTGCGCGTGTATATAAAAAAATCTCGAAAAGATTTTCGATCGATAGTTATAGTAAAACTTTAGCGATGTTCTTCAAGATTAGATTCGTTCGTAGAGGAATAGAAAGCGCCTACGAAATGACGGACGTCCGTCCTCGATTTTCCACGTTTCACGTGAATAAAAAGAGAGAAAGAGAGAGAGAGAGAGAGAGAGAGAGAAGGAGAGAGAGGGGTGTATATATATATATATACATGTACATATATATGTACAGCTGGATGCGACTGCGTACAACTCGTTGGTTGACATTCCTCTACAGAGCAGAATGACATAAACAGTGAAACAAGTACGAAAAGGGTAAAAACGCTCGACCAATATGCGTGTGAACTTCGTCAGTGGTTCTCAATTTAAAATGATTCGAAGGAAAAATCGAAAGAGGTAAAAAAAATTAGAGAGAGAAAAAAAAAGAAGAAGAAAGAAAGAAAGAAAATACTTCGCAAAAATTCTATTCGAAAAGAAGTTTGTTTTAAAGAGTTTTTAAACTAAATCATTAAATTTAATTGGGAGTATTAAAGATAGGTAGTAGTTGGAAACGTAAGTTTCCTTTTTCTTCTTTTTCTTTTTTTTTCGTTCTTTTTTTTTTTTTTTTTTTTTTTTTTTTTTTTTCTTTTTTGGTCAATACGAACGAATTAGTCGAAGTTCTCGAAGGAGTTACGGACGTGTAATGACGTAGTAAGGCTTGGAGAGGAAGATAGGATGATGGTGATGGAGAAGGAGAAGAAGATGGTGATGGAGATGGAAAAGGTGAAGGAGAGGGAGAAGGAGGGAGGAGCATAGAAAGCGGCTGGAGAGAGGAGAGTAATGGCGAGTAGTGGGAGATTAGCCAAGGTGAATAGAACCACGAAGGAAGGCTTCGATGTTAAATCCTTGTATCGTTTGTTCGTATATTTCTTTCGAATGTTTAGATACGATTGAAAAAAATCATTCGAACGTATGAATATATATATATATATATATTTATTAAGAGGAAAAGAGAGAGAGAGAGAGAAAATAATAAAAAAAAAAAAAGTTTGATATTTAATTCCATCGTATAGGAATAACTTGTATAACAATATTCGACGTATTTGAAATAAAACACGTATAAGTCATTCATTTGGAAGATGATAAAGTTCCAGATTACAACAACTGCTGGCAAATCATTAGGGTGATTTATGATTTGAAAGAGTCATTTTTAACGAGCAGTAACCTTTCCCTGCAATTTCCACCTTCACAAAGCGCTCGGTTATACCTACTCCGTCATTTGTTATAACTCTCTCGTGCATTCCGATTGGATTGCGTAAAACGAATTACGATGGACTAGTGTAGTATAGTTATGCGTACGTACGTACATAGGTAGGTAGGTATACATATATATATACACATATAAATGTTTCTTCCGTGTGTTCGCCATCACGAGATTCGAACGTGTATGCATTCGATCGAACGAAGAGAGTATAGAGATGCTCGCTCTATGCCTTTGCCGAGTCGTTAGGCGATTTCTCCCTGGAGAATTTGGATCTCTATGACAAATCGTTTCGGGATACGGATACGACGAGCTCTTCTGCACGATGAATGGAGCAACCGTTTTAGTTTCGATGTTATCAAGATATCAGGATAACGCCTTTATGCTCGTTCAATGTCGCGTTTGGTTTTTCTTCTTTTACTTCGTTTCTTTTTCTTTTTCTTTTTTCTTTTTTATTTTCTTTCTTTCTTTCTTTTTTTCTTTTTATCAGTCAACAGCGTCTACGATAAATCGATTAATTCTCAATTTCTTTTTTTTTTCCCTCATTGTAATGCATTTTTCCCTTTCCTTTTTCCTTCCTCATTTCATCCCTTTTCTCTTTTTCTTGTTTGTTTTAATTTTATATGAACGAAATAGTTTACAATAGTTTGTGACGTTAATAACGTACATACATAGATATACTGTTGTAATAGAAAATTGTATGAAAAGTTACTCTCTTTCTCTCTCTCTCTCTCTCTCTCTCTCTCTCTCTCTCTCTCTCTATCATTGAAAAGGTTCCACGTTGAAACTCGGTTGGAAACTTATGTCGTACCCAGTTAGAAGTTTTTCGCGATACTGTAGGAAAGCATCTTATCGAACTTCATTCCGTTCGCGTCATTAGCACGCGCGCGCGCGCCTTCTTTAACCGACGAGAAAAAGTGCATAGCATGGCATTGGCGATCGTACGACGTTCGTTCGTTCGTATGTACGTTCGTGTACGTTCATTGGTTCGTTCTTGAGCCGGTTAGAAGAATACAAAACGCTTCGGGCACCGAGACGTACGTTTTTCTCTTTACTTTACGTTCGAGCGCCAAGACGGATAGTTCTCCTTGCGTTTTACACTTATTCTCGTTCGAGCTAAGATCGAAGAAAAATCGGTTTTCTTACAGTGAATCTGATCTTTCTCATTTTTTTTCTTTTTTTTTTATCAATATCATTTTAATTCGAACGATCGAGGACAATATTTCTTTTCCTTTCTTTTTTTCTCTTTCAAATATAATATTACATTCTAACGCGTTTGATAAATTTTTTCCAATTTTATATATATATATATATATATATATATATATATATCTTTCCCTTTCTCTCTCATTTTGATATTATAATATGCTAAATTTGTGTGTATAAAAACAAAATAAAGGTTTGACCCTTATGAATATATGCATCTTTCTCGGTATCGTATTTCACGTTCGCGACACGCCAACACCCATGCACGTAACATAATTTTGACTTTCCTTCGTAGAGACGAGCCCCCGAGACTCGTTCGAACTTTGATTCGGAATTTATGATTTCGCACAGGATGCGCCCTCGGTAAAGTGACATAAACTTTGCTTTATGCATTCGCGAATTTCATAAAACGATGAAACATTTTCCTTCAACGCGTTTTTAAACTTTTTTTTTTCCCTTTTTCCTTTGACGATGCCACGAAGAAGTCCAAAGTTATTTATATGTTATTTGTATATATATATATATATATATATATATATATATATATATATATTTTTTTTCCCCCTTCACAAAAATATATCTGGAATAAATATGTTGAGAATCACTGTTCATGTTGGCTCATTGACATCGCGACGCATCTCGCGAGATAATCCTAGGGATTTACACGAGAGACTCGTTCGAACGTTGATTCGAAATTTATGATTTCCTAGGACACACACGAACGAACGTACGACGAACGAACGAACGAACGAACGAACGTTAAGTATAAAGTGGATATAACATCGTAAATCGTACTTCCGTTTGCCGGACTTCGGTCAGCACGAAACTCTGCCTCGCGATTCGCGATAAGTCGAGTCGTTCGTCGCATAACTTACTTCGCTACCGGAGTCGTATTCTATGCCATCGTATTTACCGATAACAGAATCGCTCGACCGGACCACCGATCGTCTTTATCTTGGAAAAGAAGGACCTCCTGAGAAACCTCCGGTTTTGACCTTTAAGAACTTACTCTACTTTAATCCTTCCTGTCTTCTTCTTCTTTATTTTTATCTTTTACTTTTTTCTTTCTTTTTTTCTTTTTTCTTTTTTCATTCTATTTCAGAGTAGAAGACGATCTTTTATTAAAACCCATGACACTTCCCAAGATAAATCTTTATCTTTCTTTATTCCTCACCATTTTAATTATATTTTCCATTTCATTTTTAACTAAACGATATATACGTGCATATTAATTTCAATACGTATTATAATCATAATTATCGATAAAGCGAATGAAAACATATCTTCCTACATTATATATGTATATATATATATATATATATACGTATATATTCTTTTTTATTTAGGATATTAGTTTGGTATTAAAAAAAAGGAGGGGAAGGGGAGGAAAAAAAATTGGAACACGAGATGCTTGCTTAATATGAAAAATTATGAAACCCTGTCAACGTTGAAATTTCTGCTTATGCAATCGATGTTTACGTGATATCGTATACGATGGAAAGGGACGATGGCGTTAATACGACAGAAATAAGCGGGATATCTACTCGAAGACGACGCATCATCGAGTTTCATACGACCGATCGATCTCGTTTTATTCGCTTTACTCTCTTAGAAGGAGCTTTGCGAAAGTCGAAACCGTTGACATCGATCGTTCGTCACCTTCATTGATCTTATAAAAAAAATTTCAAAGGAATCATTGGCGCTAATATAAAATTATCTAAATGATGGAATTATTATTATCGTCTTACACCATTATCCTATTACAACAGTTTAGATTTAATCGCTAAGAAGAAAGAGGGAGAGAGAGAGAGAGAGAGAGAAAGAGAAAATTTGTGTTTCATGACATACGCATGTATAGTTTAGGAACATTACCAACGAAACTCCTAATGCTTCGACGGTGTTCTAATCGCGTATCCGATAATACCGCACTTAAAGAGAAAGTCGAATAAATCATAATCAAAATTTATATCGTTATAAGTATAATATTTTGGATATAATTTTACGCTTCGCCGATTAATAATAGAGTTGAGAATTAAGATGAAAAAATACAAAATAAATAAATAAATAAATAGATAAATATACGAATAAATAAATAAAAAAGGACCAAAATTTTAATTATCACATTAAATCCCGTATCGTTCATTCTCTTTATTTAATCTCGCGATTATTAGAACTTTTTCAATCGAACGACGTTATCTCTCTCCGCGTTTTTGAAAGTTTCGAAGAACATTAAAAAAAAAAAAAAAAAAAAAAAAAAAAAAAAAAAAAAAAAAAAAAAAAATTCGTTTTGCTTATCGCACCATCTCGATATAATCCGCGTTAGTTATATTGACCTCGATCATTTGAGCACACTGAAAATGTAACTCGATGAAACGAAGCGAGCTTTTCTCACCCTCCCCTATCCCACCTCACCCCCTCCAACCTCCTGTTATCACACGCATCGGTCATTCCGCATTTACGAAAGCGTTGACGCGAGGAAAAAATAAAAAAAAGAAAAAAAAGAAAAAAAAAAGAAAAAAAAAAGAAAGAGGAAAAGAAGAAAAAAGACAAAAAACGAGGTACGTTACGCGCGGTTGCATCTCAGTTGCGTGTAGTGCCTAGTAGATGCATTGATAGTATATATACGTTGAGTACGTCACGTCACGTGGTAACGACTTCATTGATATGCGCGAACAGAACGATCAATTTTCACGGCCCTATATTTGATTTATCTTTTCATTTTCATTCTTCGTTGATGTTCATTAGGTTTTCTAAAAAAAAAAAAAAAAAAAAAAAAAAAAGAAAAGAAAAAATCATTCACATTTTCAATATTAATTCGTGCTTGTAAATCAAATTAAATTAACGATGAGAAACATTTTTTTCTTTCCTATAAAGCGAGTATAATACAATAATATCATTAATGTATAATAATAATATATAATAGTAATAATAATAATTGTTCAGAGATTTTTTTACAATAGAAAATGTACGAATGAATTCATTCTTATTCAGCATTGAATTAGTATCCTCTAATTATACATACATATATATATATATATATATATATATATATATATGTAAAATTGTATTATTAGATATTAATGAAAAGTGCGAATGTTCCGGATATACTCACCACTGCACAGAAGTAAAATGTGCAGCACCGCTATCCGTGTGCTCCGCGTTATCCTGAAGGCACGCTTATCCATATCGAAGAGATCCTCTTTGAGAGAGAAATAAAAAAACCAAAGTTTGAAAGAAATAATCGCGTATACACTATTACTTCTTCTTCTCCTACTTTTTTTCTTTCTTCCTCCCTTTCTCCTTTTCCTTTTTTTTTTGTTTGTTTTTTTATTCACTATCTTCTTTCACACGTAATCTTTTCATTGAATATATATATATATATATATATATATATATATTCTTTTTTTTTTATTCCGTCGAATGTACTACACGTTTACACAAATCGAATCGAACTTTCACCTTCGATCCGAGAACACACGTAGATCTCGTACTCATTGCTTCGATCTTTCACCACATTCACCTATTCTTTATCTTTTAATTTTCTTTTTTTTTTTTTTTCTTTTTCCTACTTCTCTTCTTTTATCTTCACTTTTTTTTCGCACAATCCTTAAGGACACTCTCTACATCTCCACCTTCGAACTCGTTCTCTTTTTCACGATCACATGGTCGTAGTGATCATTAAAATATAATCCAATATTAAAGTGAAATCCAACTTGTGTTAAGAGATCCCTTCGTAAGCACGAACACACAAAATATGTATATATATATATACACGCGCGCACGTACGCATACACGTACGTGCACACACACACACACCCACACACTAGAATTATCCCTTTAACTTTCACCATAAAATTCTTCTAAATTTTTATCGAATAAATAAAAAAAAAATATACATATATATATATATACGTATATGTATATATATATATATATATGTATATATAAATATATATAAATATATATAAATATATAAATAACGTCTTCTCTCGTGATTTGGGGAAAAAAAAAAAAAATCACACGAAGGGATGTAAACGGAAAGAGATGGATAGAGAAAAAAGGAGAGAGAGAAAAAGAGAGAGAAAGAGAGAGAGAGAGAGAGAGAGAGAGAGAGCGAAAAAAATTCAAGACAGTTTGAAGCAATGCGCACCTCTCGACGGTCGCACGGCAACTGAGCGTGGGGTCGTGCGCTGCCGTTGCAACCCCCCACCGTTTCTCACCGTCCCTCCCCCTTCTCAGTAGAACGACAGCCGTTGTTCGCGCGCATAGTATTCCATCTCCCTTTCTCTCTCTCTCTCTCTCTTTCTCTCTCTCTCTCTCTCTCTCTCTCTCTCTCTCTCTCTTAGACATTTTCTTCGGTCCCGGCAAGTTCTGTAGGTCCCATGAAACGACGACGGTTGCGATCATTTTCAACGTTGATAGCGCAGTCTGGTGTAAGGGCAAGAAAGCTTAGGGCCTTCTCTTCCGTACTTCAAATAAAGTGGGGGAGAGGATCCCGCCAGGGCAGGTGGTTCTTTCTCCCTAAGGCTAGGCCCGAGGGACCGTCTGCCCTCCCTTTTATATTCTCTTTCCTTTTTTCCTTTTTTTTTTCTTTCATTCTTTCTTTCTTTATCTTTTTTCCCTCTCTTTCTCTTTCTCTACACCGAAACCTGCCCGTGACCCTTCGTGCCTTATATTCCGTTTCGGTTCTTTTTTGGTGAAGGGCGGAAGATGAGATTAGAATGACTGTTAACCTATGAATATCCGTCGTGGATCAGTAGGAAGTCGAATTTAGGAATGGAAATTTGGTTATTCGAGAAACGTGACAGTTTTGCTGTAAGTTCCTTTTCTCTCTCTCTCTCTCTCTGTCTTCTTTTTTTTCTCATCCTTTTTCTTCCAGAGATAGGGAAAAAATTTTCACGAGATTCCTAACAGCAAATTCTTCTATTTTCATCCGTCCGTGTCTTTTTGACATCGAGTATCGATTCTTCTTAAAAAGGGTCGAAGTAATATCGATGGAAAAACGTGACAATTTTTACTGCGACTTTCTAAGATCCTTATCGCTTCTTTTGCCATATATTATATATATATATATATATATATATATATATATATATATATCCTGCTTTCCTGTTGGAAAATCGATTTTTAAAAGGTTAAAGTAATGTTTATTATTGAAAACTCTGACAGGTAGGTACATATGTAGATGCTAAAGAGAAATCAAAAGAGCTTTCATACGCTTCCCTCTTCTACTTTTATCGTCGCTTATCGATTCCTGTTGCGGAATTCTGTCACAATTCGCTTTTAGGAAGTCGACGTTCGGATATGGCGTATTTACGAAGGGTGAAACCGAGCTCAAAAGGATTCGCGAGCGTGCAAATCCGCGAGTCTCTCTGCCTTTCGCACTTTGCCGCTTCTATCTGGAATATAGTAACGTTCTATATATGTCTTTCTTCTGTATATAATATATATATATATATATTATACAAGATATATATCTCTAGACATATATATATATATATATATCTACAGATATATATACATACATATATATATATATATATTTGTATATATATGTATGTAGATTGTAGAGTATAACGCACAGGGCGTCAATGCCGTACACACGGCTTCATCCTATTGGCGTACTTTGTCCGTATGCCTATTACGTTCCCGTCACACGACGGATCTTGTACTCAATCGGCCTATACAAATCATAAACAGGCCCTATGATTCTACTAATACCGTATTCATATTGCGCATTCAGCCCTTTTAGTTCTCTATACCGATTGGAAAATCCCAATGATACGACTACGTACGTTCATGTTCCGATGCAATACCGTAAAGCCTAGACTCGTTCTAGGAGATTAGATTTCAAAAAAAAAAAAGAACAAAAAAAAAACAGAATAAAAAGGGAAGAAGAAAAAGTTAGGAGTAGATACATCTAAGTACGTGCGTACGCATATATCTAGGTTTTCTTTTTTTTTTTTTCTTTATTTTTCTTTATTTTTCTTCTCCCTTTTTCCTTTTTCTTTCCTTTACGCTTCGTATTCGACTTTTCTTTTTCTCTTTTTTTTTCCTTCTTCTTTTTCTTCTTCTTCTCTTTT
>NC_062208.1:3151190-3166190 GCF_912470025.1 Vespa velutina
ATTGATTCGATGGATTTCATGAAAATGTTACGAAGGACCATCCTCTTGCGAAGTGGTGTTATCAAAGTTGGGATTTCCCTTCTGTTAATCTGCTTATTCCATTTATCCGAAAGTTCATAAACTCGATATTGTCGAACCCTGCCGATTTACAGCTAATCACGAGCGACGTTCTCAACGGATTTTCTCGATCACGAGCTTCTCGTAGTTTCCAAATTGTTCTACGAACGTAACTTTGAATCTACCAATGTATTTTCCGTCTTCCTCCATATCTCTCTCTCTCTTTCTCTCTTTGTTTCTCTCTTGATTTATCTATATATTTCACCTGTTTTGCGATAATGATACGTAGATACATATAAACAAATTCGATAAAAGCAACCTTTCCGAAAGGGATTAGAAATGAGAAAGGAGGAAGCTCTTCTAAGGTCTCTCTTTGCTTACGTTGATTGCGAAGGTAAACGAACGCCCTTTCCTGTGGCCTCTTCTCGCTCAGAGAATTTGGATCGCTTGATCGTTAGGTAAAAGAGAAAAAAGAAGAAAAAAGAAGAGGAAAAAGGAAAAGGAGAAGGAAAATGGAAAAAGGAAGAAAAAAGATGAAGAAGAAGAAGAAGAAAAGAGAGAATGAGAAGAAAATAAAAAGAGAATCGTTTCTAAGCACATTCGAATTACAGATATCTATATATCTATATATATATATATATATATATATATATATATATATATATATATATATATATATATATATGAATTGCACATATGTGCATGTATTCCAAATGTAGATATATGCGTTAAATGTACGTATATGTAGACGTATTGTTGATACGTGTTAGATGTACATATATGTACATGTATTTCAGACACGCGTTAGATGTACGTATTTGTACATGTATTGCAGATGTCTATGTATTTATTCAAATATACCTTTCTCTTTCTCTCTCCGCCCGTCTGTTTCTTCCTCTTTCTCTCTCCCTCCTTGCCTCCTTCTTGCCTCCCCTTCTCCCTCTTTCTTTTTAGACCAACCTCGCATTCATGGCAGCGATAGCGCGAACACGATAAGCGCAACGAGCGATGCTTACTCGAGTGCCACGAAGCTGCCGCATAAATATTCGTGCCGGCGACTCATTATCGCCGTCGTACTCGGTTCATTACCCTAGCAGGTCCTTTTGACCCCACGACTACGAGGATCTTCTCTTCTCTTTCTCTTCTCTCTCTCTTCTCCTTCTTCTCTATTTTAACGTATACATATATACATATATTATATATATGTATGTATACATATTTATATATATATATATATGTATATATATATATATATATATATATATATATATATCTATGACAAGTCAAAGTATTAAGGTTCTCAGTATTACTTTGAACTTTCGAATACGATGACTCTTGTGTCTATCTCATTCACCGAGTCGTTATCGAATTAGTAGACAATTTTGTTAACAGACTAACTGGGCTATACGACGATATATATATATATATATATATATATATATATATATATATATATATATATATATATTCGTAAGTAACTTTGACTAATTGTAAGTTTTGTCGCTCAAGGAACCGTCCTAAGATTTTCTTGATTTTCTTGAATTATGCTCTTTGACAAGCTTCGGAAGAGAACTATGTATGTATGTATGTATGTATGTATGATAAATTGTATAATGTCACCAACGAACGTTATTTGATATTTTTGCTTATTTCGTCTCAAGATAAATCGACCATCTTCTTTTACACACGAGTTAACTATTTATCTTATTCTCACTCTTTCCCTCTCTCTCTCTCTCTTTCTCTCTCTTTCTCTCTCATGTTTTTCATTAACGACGAGAGAATTATTCTTCTCTTTCCTTTTTTTCTTTTTTCTTTTTTTTTGACGTTGCAAACAGAAATAAGAACGTTTAAAATTTCAATGGTACTAATGTAATCATTCATTGTTTCCCTTTTCGTGGCAAAACTTCAAGTGAAACAAGAGTCTTACGTACATAGTATAATACCGTTAGACGTGCCAGATAGAGAGTACTTTATGCCAGAAGGGAAAAATAATAGTGGCAAATCAGTCGAGTAGGTGGCAAACTTGGCAACACTTGTATATACACCCTTATTCTCTCGCTTTATCGCTCTCTGCGAGTATATTAAGATTGATGGAAAGAATTCAGAGAGAAAGAAAGAGAGAGAGAGAGAGAGAGAGAGAGAGAGAGAGAGAGAGAGAGAGAGAAAGAGAAAGAGAGTGGTAAAAAGCTTGCTCGTGTTGTTGATCTATGTATCGACAAGGGAAAAACAAACTTTAGAAGAAAAAAGATGAACGCGTAGAGATATATATACATGTGTGTGTATGCGTGTATATATATGTATGTATGTAGGAATACCTATCCATAGATTTCTCGAGTCATTGACGCAACATTTCAAGTCCTTTCGGGGTTAACTTCGTAAATAAACATTCTAGCTCTCGACGTTGTTTAATCTTAGAGTTCTTGGAATTACTTACCCTCTAGTTGTCCTCAATTTGATTCATACATCGTTGATAAAAGGATCTTAGTAAGAGCCAAGCTCTCGTAAGATACAGATCCTCTAAGAAAATTAACTCGACTTCGAAGGATCTCTCACAAGCGACTTTATTTTTCTAAGGTAAATCCTTTCATCCGGTTTATTAAATATTACAGAATATGATATCTATATTATACTAATTGCCAATATCGATAAATCGTTCTCTAATATCAGTGCCCTATTCTGAATTCTCCAACAGTTTGGGATCGAAGGCCCGTCGAAAATGCATTTGATTAAATGGCAACAATTCTGGAACTGTATATTAATCGATGCTTACCTGTTTTCGCCAGCATTCAATCCTACCGTTCTAGAAATGATTGCGGCCAAAATAATTGCGTTCCGATTAGCGAAATACCGTTCCAAGTTGCGTTTAAATTGATCGATTTCTATTGTTATTACGCGCTGATTACTATTATGGAGTATAAATTTTAATAATTGTTATATTATAAGTTATTATATATATTATAAGTTTTAATATAGTTATAATATTACATTAGATAGATAACGACTAGATGAGTCAGTGGAAGACATGAATCAATAGCTACATACGTATTTATCTTTTACTATATTGTGTGTATATATATATATATATATAAATATATATAATTTCTTATCAATATATCTTGGGTATTAATACGGCACACGTGCGTAAGTACTATTTATTATGACAAAGAATAAATGTTTTTATTTACTTGGTCTTTTCAAGTCTAGTCGAGCGATCAAGAAAACAAGTAAAAGATGTCCTAACGAGATCACGTTTCTCTCTCTATCTCTCTCTCTCTCTCTCTCTCTCTCTGTTCATTCTTTCTGAGATATACAGAGAGAGAGAGAGAAAGAGAGACGATCAGGAAGGGTGGCAAAGAGGTCTCCACAGTGAAACCGTTCCACGGACAAGTCGTTGCCATTCGTCACTTCCGCTTGATAATCCACATAGTTTTTCCATGGCGGACAACGGTCGGGCAGAGAGTAAAAAGTACTTTGTCTTCTTAGAATCGTTGGAACGTCCAACCGACGTTCCAACGTTTCCTACTTCATCGCGATCATTCTTCCGTATTATTTCTTTATCATCTTTTCATGAAAGGAGAATACATCGCTATCACGTGTTCGCCGTCCAAGGTTCGTCAAGTTTTCTCGATGAATTATCGACCAATTATCGATTGAACGATCGACAGACCGATCGATCGATTGAATATTGATCCACAGAAGATCGAACATTGATCCACGTAAAATCGATTTAACCGATCGTACGTGTGCGAAACGGAATAATGCAATTCGTCTAAATGGACGAAATAGTAGTATACTCGATCACGTTTCGTTTAGCTAGAAATAAATCGTAATTAAAGCCTCGTCACTCTCGTCATTTTCAAATCGCAACTCGAAATCGAACCGTTCCAATCCGTTCGACCAAATTCGATCGATCGATCGATCGATCGATCGATCGATCGATCTTCGTAGAGCAAATTCGCATATCGGTTTTCGCAACGTGTAAGAGAAAGAGAAAGAGAGAGAGAGAGAGAGAGAGGAAAAGAGAGAAAGATGGAGTGAGAGAGTAAGAGAGAAAATAGCTGAATAACTAAGAGCTTGGGATATTGTTATCGATGGACGAGGTGTTTCTGTCAGGTTTGTGTTTATTGAATAGGATGATCGAAACGTGACCCTTTTCTAATGAACCTTAGTCTGCTTTAGTTATTGACTTGATACCTATTAAAAGGATATAACGTTATGACATAAAGCGAATCACCTCTTTCTCTCTCTCTCTCTTTCTCTCTCATACCTTTTTTATAATGAAAACATTCATTTTCGAAGGATACGATTTCTTTGCATCGAATTTATTAACGTTACCGATCTCTGACGATCATCGTCATTCGATTTCTTTTTTCTTCTTCGAACTTTAGAAAGTTCAATCTCTAATTTTCTCTTCTCTTGGAACAAACTCCTCCTCTCTTTTTCTCTCTTTCTTTCTCGTACAGGCATATTGATTTACAATATAGTTACAATATAAGAAGAAAGAAAAAGCGAAAGAAGGAACATTACACGAGGCAAGATTTTTCTGTAAAAAGAAAAGAAATTTATAACTAATATACACACGCGCACACACACGCACACATATATGTATATATATATATATATATATATATATATATACATATACATTTAAGAAATAGATTTATTATCGAATTTAAACACACTAGAATGATAAAATGAAGATTGTTATTAGTTTTCTCTAAACATCTTTGATTTCATTTTCTTCAAACGAAACACGAACTCACGTTTATCGGAATAACGTTTACCTCGGTTGCGCGAGAGAGGAAGAGAGAGGAAGAGAGAGGAAGAGAGAGAGAGAAATAGAGAGAGAGAGAGAGAGAGAGAGAGAAAGCCCTTCAGGTAGTAGAAGCTCCAGGCACGAAAGGCTCAGCCTCTGCTCACCGGCAATAAGCGGCTGCTGTTGCCGCCGTTGCCGTAGCTGCCGAGTCACGCGACCATCAAAGATTCAAGGCCCCCGAGGGCCAGCAGATGGTCCCAGAACCAACGTGGTCCCGACTTCGAACCTCTCGCAGCCTCTTCTCCTTCTCTTTCTCTTTCGCCTCCTCCTCCTCCTCCTTCTCCTCCTCCTTCATCTTCGTCTTCCTCTTCTTGAACTGGCAACGTTGCGTTTCTACCAGCTTCCTTTGGCTCACACCGTTAAAAGTCCCTGAAACTGGCTTTTCCATAAAGCCAGTAAACGTATTTCAAAACGATATCATCAGGCTCTCGATAGTCTCTCAAGGGATTCGTTAGGTCGTTGAACTTTGACCCCTTTTGCAAGCATCTTATCATTTTCTTTAATAATAAGTTAGAACGTTACCCGTATTATAAATATGTAATTGTTATTACAAACGTTATTTACCAATAATTCGATTACTATTTTTCTTTCGTTCAACGATATATACGATTTATTTTATCAAATTTAATGTAAAACATTAGGTAACTCTAATGTAATCACATATGTTTCCTTTCTTCTTATCTTAACTCAGGGAAAACGTTTGGCAACGCTGTATAGCTACGTAAGGCCCTCCTTGTAGTATACTATGCTCGTGCTCGTGCCGAGGCCTGCCGATCAGGCCCGACTCTATTCGCTCATGGACCATTCCGATGCACCCATTACATTCTAAATCATTATTTCATTATTTCTCATTAATATCGTACGAAATATCAATAATTTATTTATTTCTCTTGTAAAATATAACGATAGATCGTAAATGAAATCGATTAGATCGAAAATATACGATTTCCCTGGTCGTTCTAATTTAAGAATAAAAAAAAGGTTCGTGATTATTCTTTAACAATAATCATTGTTCAGAGTTCGTTCGTGTAAACGTAAATTCGTGATTACGGGTTTCGTGATAAGAAAGCATCGATTAGAAGGAAAATTAGGTCAAATTATACTATTAAAGCGTGCAGAGAGAAACGTTCGTTATTCGTGATATATGAAATCGTTCATCTTAAAGAGAGAAAGCTAGCGAGTGAGCGAGCGAGCGAGCGAGAGAGAGAGAGAGAGAGAGAGATAGAAAGTATGTGTGTCTGTACGTTATCAAAAAGACAAGAACGTAATTGATAAGAGAAGAAATATAGTAGAGGGGGGCCTTGATGGGACTCGAGACGATCCTGAACAAGTGTCAAGAACCGGCTGGCCCCTGACGCCGGCATTGTCTCGGCCTCGGGCGAGTAGCTATATAAGCCCCTTCACCCCCGCCATCGCCACCACCACCATCACCATCACCACCACCACCACCACCACCACCACCACCACCACCACAACAACAACCATAACCACCACCACCACCACCACTACCACTCATACTACTACTACTACCACCATCACCATCACCATACTCGTAGCTGTTATACCGGTATTTACTATCCCGAAGACGTGACCCCCTTTACCAAAGATATACGTATAACGCCTTAGGGAGATGAAATTACGCCTTTGTCTTCATAGCTCCTTCTAAATATCCGTAAATTTTCATTCGAGAAGCTCAATGATCTAACCACCAGATGGTTAGTGTGGCCCGTCCCCTTCTCCATTTCAATAGGTACCTCTTGTTTATTCCAAAAATATACATAAGATATCTTTATTACCATTACGTTGGATTATTAGCTTTTATGGCGTTATACGTATATACGTGATCTATTTCGACGAATACTTGTGTGAAATAATCTAGATAATATTGTAGTTTGTATACGTTAACGCTTTAACTCCTTTGTTACTTCAATATTTAATTGATAAAGTGCTCGTTACGCTCTGTGATCATTGTGTATCTTTAAAAATGTAAATATAATTTTTATTTCGTTGATACATTAATTACATAAGAATTTCGACGTTCTTTAAATATTATTTATCGTTTTCATTTCAGCATGTTTCAAATTGTTTATCGTTTTAATATTTATATTTGATAAAATATTTATCGACGATCGTGTTCGTTCAAATTGCAAATAATCGATTTGGATTGTTTGAGATCGTCGTCGTCGTCGTTCGTACCTTAAGATTTTTTTCTTTGGTTTATTTATTTTTTTTTTTTTCTTTCTTTTTCTTTTTCTTTTAAGAGAAGAAAATTAATAAAAGATAAGCGTATACGTGAATATGATTAGCGATTGAAGAAGTAAAACGATAAACGATGAGATTCTAATTTTTTTTCTTTTTGCATTTAGTAAATTTCTGATCCTTTATCTGGCATTGTCTCACGGCGTTATTGTCGAATAGAAAGAGGGAAAAGGAAAGAGAGAGAGGACGAGGTAGGTGACGACGGTGCGAACTATCACAGGTCGCTGGATAATTTCTACCTTTCTCGCCATACGTCTTCATTAAGAAGTTATATTCGTGGTAGGTGAGAAGGGTAACCGAGGAGTATTCTCTTATAACGTTACGTCATAAATCAAATTTCGAAATTCGTCAGAGCAGGAAATGCGGACTCTCGCATGACAAGCGTGATTCCTGGCTTCGGTCGTTTACTTCACATCTCGTCTTTCTCTATCTCCCTCTCTCCCTTATATCTCTCTCTTTCTGTTCTTCGCGAAAATTTATTCAGAAAATTTGATGCATAGACCTGTCGTCCATCTGGTGAACCCGTTAACTCTACGTTGACGGAAGTATTAACGAAAATTCGTTGTAAAAAATAATGGACTATTTCGTCGAGAACGAGACTAGTCGGGATAAAAAAAAAAGAAAAAGAAAAAAAAAATTAAAATAAGAATTAAAAAAAAAAAAAAAAGAAAAAAAAACAGAAAAGAAATAACCAGATTTTTATCCAAATAACTATCATCTTCATTCCTCATTTTAGCTTCGTATGAGTTAATTATATACGAAACGTTTCGAAATGGAAATGTAAATTAATAACATCGAAATGAAATAGAAAATAATTCGATGACGATCGAATACTAAATAAATGACGTTTATATTTGGAAGACCTAGGTAATAATCAAAACTTGACTTATCTCGGATGATTGTGACGAGTTGAAAGATAAATATCACTTGTCTCGATCATTTAGGAATCGTAGCTGGTGGTTTATCGAGAGAATCAACGAGGAAACTTCCTTCGAGTATCCGGCCGAGTTTCGAAGTGGTCTCGCGAAGATATTTACCTAAGCTAGTCCCTAGAACTTGTACGGTATCTGTATAATTTGTAGGTAGGGTAGATACGTCTAAAGGTGACAAGAAAATCGCCTGAGGTATACACCTGGACCGCAAATGTTAATCGTGAAGCGTAGAACCACGAAATTACTTCATTTCTACTTACTTCATTTCTGTACATACAATATACCTTTCAATTTTCTGGAGTTACCTATATTTATTTATTTATTTATTTATTTATTTATTTATTTTTTAATATCCTCTCAACTCGTATTTCGATTGGTATCGATTATTTATAAAATAGATTGATTTTAATTAAGTGATACACTGAGACAAAGATCTTTTTCCTTTGAAAGGAGAAAACCTTTTTGAAACAAATCGATCGAAGTCGGGAGAATAATAAAATCTTGATGTTAAAGAAATTACATAGTTCTCGAACTTAGCTTAATAAAAATAGGTTGATACCGATGAAAAATACATACGTACGTAAGTAGAAGGAGGGCCATCGTTCGGTTTGCGATAAAAGAAAAAGTTGGGAGGGAGAGAGAGAGAGAGAGTGAGAGAGGGAGAGAGGGTGCTCGATGGACTAACAAGGCTGTCTTTCATTCCACTCGCTAGCAGCACGAGTCTCTCGTCGCCCGTAAAAATTCCATGGACAAAGGGGAAGGAGTGGGGGAGGAGGGGCCGAGGAGACAGGGGTGGGGGGGGGGTAAGGAGAAAGGGGAGGATGGTTGGCAATGGTAGGAAGAAGAAGAAGAAGAAGAGAGAAGGGAAGGTAGCAAGAAGAGAGAGAGAGAGAGAAAGAAAGAGAGGCTGAAAGGAAGGAAGGAAGGAAGGAAGGCGCCAACCGAAGAAGATTCTCTCAAGCAACGTTTTAAGACTATAAAAGTTTAATATCAGCAGTGCGATAGCAACGTTCTCTCTTGCTCTCAATATATATGTGTGTGTGTGTGTGTGTTTATGTGTGTATACACGCGGTTCTCGCTTTGGGAAAACGTCATGATACACAAACATCTTAGCTAGAGAGACAGACGCACGTATATAGGTATAACGGTATCTTTCTCGACCTGGGAATAACGTCGAATAGGCAAGAGAAAATAATTTTTCCATATATAAAATGTACGTTTTCTCTCTTGTAACGTCCGAACACGAATAAATATCTTGTATATGTAAGAGAGAGAGAGAGAGAGAGTGAGTGAGTGAGCGAGAAGGAGAAAGACAGAAAAAGAGAGAGAGAGAGAGAGAGGGAGAAGGAGAAAGATAGAAAGAGAGAGAGAGAGAGAGAGAGAGAGAGACCAGGATCAAGGTACGAGGAACGGAGGGATAGAAAGGTTCTTGGGTTCAACGTTTCCCGAGAGACGACCGAGGCTAAATTTAACCCTTCTGGCGACTTCTCGCCACGTAGGATGCAAGGCCATGGCACAGCCGGAGATCGAGTCTCTCTCTTTCTCTCTCTCTCTCTCTCTTTCTCACTTCGATTCATTTCTTTTTTTATCTATTTTATTTCCCTACATTCTAGACTCAATTCTTTTTTTTATTATTATTGTTGTCGTTGTCGTTGTCGTTGCGTCGTCCGTACGATTATTTTCTCTTTTATTTGTAATTCTTTCTCTTTTCTTTCCTTCTTTTTTTTATTTTTTTCCTGTTCGTTTCATCCATCCGCGATAGAACTAATATGGTGTTGCAAGAATGGAAGGTACGTTTTTAAAAATGTCACGTCTCGATATATTGGGGTTAAAGATAAGAGAAACAGGGGTAACGTCGTAACGTTTCTTTTATCTCGGTTATCTCGCATGAATTTTTTTCCGAACGATTCCAACCTCTTCTTTCTTTCTTTCTTTCTTCTTTTTTCTTTTTTTTTTTTTTTTTTTTTATTGTCGTCGTTGTTATTGTTTGAAGGACACTCGAAACGATCGTTAATTCGTGAAACTGTGAGAATCGTAAAAGTTCGAGAATTACTTTGAAAGTACATTGGGTGGACTCGTGGGATAGAGAGAATCGTCGAGGTTTCTTCTTTCATTTTTCCTCTTTCTTTTCTTTTCTTCTTCCTTCCTTCCTCCCTCTCATTTGGTCCTTCCTTCCTTTCCTTTCCTTTTCCCTTTTTTCGTTGTTTTCTTTTTTCTTTCCTCCTTGTTTCTCTTTATCTTTCCCCTTTCTTGCCAGGCTTACGACGCACAGGTGGAAATTGTTCCTCGGTGGAAACTCCTGTGCTCTTTGAACGTAGTCTTCGTCGAACAATGGGCGAGAGCGTGGGACATATTCGGCCGTGCATGGTGTTCCTCTTTCTTTCCTTTTTTTCTTTTTTTCCTCTTCTCTCTCTTTCTCTCTCTCTCTCTCTCTCTCTCTCTCTTCCGTCTTTATCGTACCTTCTTCCTCTATCAGCCCTTTTTCTTCTTCTTCTTCTTATTTTGCCTCTTCTTCTTTCTCCTCCTCGTCTTCCTTTTCTTCTTCTTCTTCTTCCGTTCTTTTTGCAATTTTGTCGGAGATCATCTAGCTAGGGCAAACCCGGCGGCCTGTGTTCTCTCGACTCCAAAAGAGAAGGGCGAGAGAGAAAGAGAGAGAAAGGAATATGAAGCTCGACGCAACCATGCGTGCCGCCTGTTACTGTCTTTTCGCGCGTCTACCGAAGGTTATAGCCATGGACGAGAAAATAATCCACGTTCGAGCTCTCCTATCTACTCTACTATCTCGATATTGCCTCCCACCTATCTCTCAAACCCATCCCTCCTTTTCCATTCTTCCACCTTCAACTTTCTTTCCCTTTTATATTTCTTTCTTTTATTCCCCACGATATCAAAGAGAAATTTTGTTTCGAAAATTTCATCGTTTACGTTTCAACGAGTTCCCTCCTCTTCCTCCTCCTCCTTCTCCTCCTCCCCCCAGCCCCTCCCGCCCCTGTATTATATTACTTTTCTTCGAAAAGATTTATACGATCGTCTCGTTACATCGAATAACTTTAAAAATTATCTCCCTTTCCGCGAGCCGCGTGGCTGCTACGTAGATTATATATTACGTGTATATATTTTTCTATTTTTTTTTTTTCTTTTTTTTTTTTTTATCTTATTTCTCCTCGATACAATCAAGAAAATGTTTCATATTTAACGGAATATTTTACTCTTAGTTTATTGCACAAATTTACTTCGTCCAACATCGAGTTTAACTACCGTAAAAAAGTTTCAGCAAGACTCTCCTCTACGACGTTCACTCGGCGATGTTTATCAACCCCGGCGAAGTAATCTTTCTAAGATGCATTTAAAAAAACTTTTGATGCGTAACAATATTTCATAATTTCGTCCGATCATTTTCATGAAGTTGGACGAAATATTTCCAACAATTATTGTGAATTACTTGTATCATTTAATTTTCATTCTCCTTAATTGAGAACGTTGAAAAAAATTATCGAGATGAAAGTAAGAAATCTCGTTCACGTAAGAAGGAAGAAATACTGTGACCTTTTATTTAAGTATTACTTTCTATGTTTCATAAGGAGAATAAATCCTTGTACTTTTCTCTTTTTTTTTTTTTTCGTTTTTTTTCGTGTTTTTTTTTTTTTTTTTTTTTTTTTTTTTTTAAACGACGTCCTTTTTATTTGCCCATTTACTTAATTTTCTTCTTCTTTTTTTTTTTTTTTTTACGAGGGAATCGTGCTTCGGACCGGATCGGATTGGATCGGATCGTTAAAAAGTTTTACTTCGAAAGGAAGATCAGCACGTATTACAGCTGTGCAATTGATTTCTTGGATACATACATACATAATTACGTAAAACGAAATGTCAGAGAATAACTTACTCCTTATATATCGCTTAAACGTTTCTGCGTCAATGTGTATGTGTCTATGCTTGTGTGTGTATTTTAAGGTACATGAAATTCGGTTATCTCCGCGTATTCAGACATACTAATGAAATTCAATCGTTCTTACGAGTTGAAATTCATAGTATCCACTCGAGAAGAGCTCGGAGATTTACTCTAGCTAAGTTTAACTTTCTTGGAATTATCAACGAAACGACGAATTTAGAGAATTATCATTAAATTGACAATTATTTGAAAGTACAACGGAGCTTGAAATTATTTCTCTTATTTATTTAATTCGCGGATGTATATATATATATATACATATATACATGTATGTAAGTGTGTGTGTATTTTTCTTTGACGAATTCTAGCTTCGTCATAATGGATTTTCTACTTTTTCTTTTTCTTTGTTCATTCTTTTTTCTCTTTCTCTTTTTCGCGAGACTGACGACGTCGCGAGAATTAGAGAAAAAGGAAATATTTCAACTTTATCAAAGGTAGAAATTCGTACAAGAGGATATTTCGAAGTAGGTCTTCGTATATTTTACATTAGATGCAAAGAAAGATAGAAAGAGAGGGAAAAAGAAAGATAGATAGAAAGAAAGAAAGGAAGGAAGAAAGAAAGAAAGAAAGATCTTTCTTTCGCAGACATTCGCTAAGAAGCAAAAGGCAGTCGGAGTAAAGGAAAAAAGGAATGGAAAAAGAAAGAGAAGGGAAGAGAAGTGTGTGGAAGTGGTGGTGGAGGTGGAGGTGGAGGTGAAGGGGAGAGAGTCAAAGGGTAGAAAACGGGGCCACGCATCTGGATCACCAAGGCTCCATTTCGCGCGTTATCTCTCGAAACATCTGCGAATGAAAACTTACACGGAAAGAGTGTCGTCTACATTTTTCCGAGAAAATATGAGAATTACAAGGAATTACTTAGAGAGAGAGAGAGAGAGAGAGAGATAGTAGATATCTTTCGAAATTTATCAAGAGGAATTCTCTTTACTTTTCTTGATTTTTCTTTTAAATGAAAACTGAATCGTCGATATTTATCGAATCAATGAAAATTTGAATTGACAAATTTGCTAAAGTTCGTTTCGAAAATAAATTCATTGATTTTATACTTTGTTCTTATTTTATTTTTTTTTTTTTTTTTTTTTCATTTGATTTTATTAATTTTTATTTTTGCTTAGCAAACAATTGTATCAATTAAAATTGTTTTGCGTAAATGTTCATTCGTCGAACATTATTTTCTTAGATTTTATTTAGACATTGATACGTATATAATATTATATAAGAAATGATGAAGGAGAATGTGGAAAATATATTGCCGAAATAAATGAGAAATAGCTTGGGTTGGTGTACCGTGATAGTAAATGGAATAAAGCCGATCTCGCGGTTCGTGTTTATTCTCGTACGTTTCTGCCAGGATCGATATCGACTTTGCGACCTTTCGTTCGCTGTCGTGCCTCCAAAACTGTACGAAACTGTACCAAAGCCCCGTCAGCGGCACCTGTTGCATGGATTTCCGGCACACTTTCCACCACCTCAACTACTAGAAACGAGGGGTAACGCACGTACAAACGCACCTATATGTATATATATATATATATACACACACACACACACGCATATTTCTATTCTCCCTTAAACCCTCGTGCAATGACGTATTTCATGTCTGTTAACGCGTCTTACGATCTTCCTTTCTAAATTCGTGCGTTTTTGGGAGTACATATATATATATATATATATATATATATATATATATATTTTGTATGCATGTAGATACGATATCCGTTACGGTCAAATGAAAATTTAATTGATGTTATCGCCTCTTTGAAAGTTTCCTAGGTTGAATGACATTTTATCGTTATCGAAAAGATTCAATTTGGATTTATCGTAGACATGTAAATATTTCATAGTCCAGATTTATTCAATTATCACGTTTATTTGGATCGAGGAACAATAGACTTTGGTTTCGTCGGATCCATTGTTTGTTCTTAATAAAACTTAGAGAGGAAAAAGGAGAAGAAGGAAGAGAAAGAGAAAAAGAAAGAGATAATAAAAAATGAAAGATTCGATCATTAGTCAAAAAACTTTTCGAAGGTTTTACGGCTATCTTAAGATGACAATGAACTACCCTTTGTTTTCCCTTCGTGGTTCTCTATGAACAGCGTGCTTTTGATCTCGAGCAGAAAATTACGTACGGCCTCTCTCCCTTTTTATTTCTCTCTCTCTCTCTCTCTCTCTCTCTCTCTTTCTTTCCTTTGCAATGGAGAACTCTATCGCTCCTTGATTGCGAGATCCCAAGTTCAAAATGTTTTTCAACTACGCGATTCGTTCAACTTTTCCTAACTTGTGCTCTCTTTCTCTCTATCCTCCATCTCTTACTTCTCCTCCTCCTCCTCCACTTTCTCCTCTTTCTATCCCCTTCGTTTCTGAAGCTCTCTCTCTCTCTCTCTCTCTTTCGGCACTTCGCGCGGAAAACTTTTAACGGCGAACACCTTCAACCCTTTCAAACGGAGCACCTTTATCGGAAGTTAAAAATTTGCAAACTTTTGCGAAGCGTTTTATTTCATCTATTCTCTATCTGTATATCTCTCTCTTTCTCTCTTGATTTCCGACGAATTCGTGGAATCGAAAGGGGAGAGTAATAAATACGATATTTTATTATCTGAATTCTTCACTTTGATCATTACCACGATTCAAATATAAAGGCTCTATTTATCGTAATAAATTGTGAAGTTAAAAAAAAAGAAAAGAAAAGAAAAAATGGACAAGAAAGAGGGAGAGAGAGAGGGAGAGAGAGAGAGAGAGATTCGAATTTTCCTTGACGACAAGAGTAGATAAGATTTTACAACAGAAAGAGATAATTTAAATTCTTGATTCCAAGTATAATCAATAATTATCATTCTTTATTATATTCTATGATAAAAATTTTACGGGTGTATGTAGAAAAAGTGAAGACATACAGATTGAAATATATATATATATATATATATAAATACATATAAATATATGTATACAATTCGCTGATAAGGCAGGACTTAATGATAGGAAGGTATTCA